>NC_088421.1:18079809-18099139 GCF_034236695.1 Oncorhynchus nerka | reverse complement strand
GGATCAGCCCTTCCCCATCTCAGATATTGTACCACTGACAGTTCATAATGAACATTATTGTCCTTAATGACATGGAATAACCAAAGTTCAGTCCACCCACAAATAAAACACTGTCATGATGTGACTCAGATGAATAGTGGAAACAGGGTTCTGTTTTAACACCAGAAATGTTTGAGTCGAGGGTTCACTACTTTCCTGTTGGCAGGTAACATAGAATGACAAAACAGAACAGTCTATATTGTTCAATACTATGAGTCTTATCATCAGCAGATTAATTTAGGCCAAAGTCTAGAACTACAATAACTTTCACATTTATATTATTTGTAAGTTATATCTTAAAAATGTAGAAGAAAAACCCAGGAGACTACCTGCTATGTCTGAGTTTCAATTTAGAAAGCAATAGCAATGTTTGAAGGATCAAAGGCTAGCAGCGCCCTCTTATGGCACTGGAAGGCCTGGGTGTAAGTCCGTAAACACTGTAAAATGCCACAGTAATCTAGTGATGTGCAGTATCTTTATTCGACAGACACATTTGATACATACAGTAGCTCGGTCATGTGTTTACCAAACATATATCAGTCTCAAAAAGCTGATCATTAAAACAGGACTTTCTCTTACTGGGACTTTCTCCTGCAAGGACTTTCTCCTACAAGGACTTTCTCCTACTGGGACTTTCTCCTACAAGGACTTTCTCCGGTCTGTGATCAGACTCAGTGGAGAGTGTCTCATCTGTGAGGTCACAGACATGACCACTGAGTTTAGCCTTGCTTAGCACCATCTGTCAGTCCTACTGCCAGGGCGGAAGGACTCCAGTCACAGTGTTAATTGTCTGACTGTTATCACCATTCAACGTAGGCCAAAGCCTGGGCATAGCCTACAGTAGATGGGACAACGGTTAAAAATGACCCTCTAAAGATCCCAGATATAGATGTGTGAGCTTGATTTGTTTGAGAAATATTTCTGTACTCTAATGCCAAAGAAAAATGATACCCCTACACAAACACACACAAACAGCACACCTACAGTATGTCACTCCTCACTCCTCACTTTATTTGCAGGACACAATGATCCTCCCACAAAGCCTAAAGCTGAGTGGCTGCTGCATCTCTACAGTATGTGAGAGTGCTGCTGTTGATGGTGCTGGTGGCGATGGAGCCTGTGGAGGTGGGGTTGGCGAGTCTCAGGCTGCTCTGCCTTTCTGCCAACAAACCAGGCCAGGTAGAGGAGCAGGAAGGTGACCGCCCCTCTCAGGCTCAGCAGCGACAGCTGCAGCAGGAGGAAGGCCCTGAACATTTCCCACCCAGTATAGCTCAGGAAGAGAAGCCTGAACTCCAGAGAGGACCACAGCAGGAGGGAGTTGAGCAGGACAGCCAGGGCCTCAAAGCCACAGAAGACCCGCTGCCACAAAACGTTACCCCCGGGGGATGTTCTGGGGAAGGGGCGGCGTGCGCCTGAACACAGGTGCCACAAGTCCATGCAGGATTTAGCTATGATGGTCAACAGGCACCAGAGGGCACACTGGGGGTAGATGCCTGAGAAGAACATGACGTGGCAGTAGGAGATGAGGAGCTCCAGGTAGCTCCAGGTCTGGGTGTCACACGGTGGTCTGTTGCTCTGCTCTATGATCTGTCTAAGGACGGGAGACTGACGTTCCTGGTGGGCGCGGCCAAGGGGCGTCCTCATCCTCCTGAGGCGGGGAAATAGTGTGGCGGACAGTAGCTTGATGCCCAGATGGGTGGCCAGCTGCACAGACAGGTGGAAGCGCACCATGGCGAGGTCCTTCAAGATCA
This sequence comes from Oncorhynchus nerka, assembly GCF_034236695.1. NCBI lineage: Eukaryota > Metazoa > Chordata > Actinopteri > Salmoniformes > Salmonidae > Oncorhynchus > Oncorhynchus nerka. The sequence continues at coordinate 18,097,349 of NC_088421.1, read as the reverse complement.
GAGCCCTGTAGAAGTGGACGGAAAAGTGGTTGAAGAGGCAGGAGAGGATAACCTCAGGGAGCAGGGGCTGTTGCCTTGGTGACTGTTGCCCTGGCGGCTCGGGATCAGGGCTGAGGCCTTGGGACAGTTGGAATGCAACACAGTCCATCCCTGCCATGGCAACCGTGAGGGCGATTTTGGGGAGGTAGACAAGGATGTTGTGAAATAGGAAACTGAGCTCTTCTCTCAGGAGGAAGTCCCCCACTAGTCCATCTAGGTGTAAATACATCAGGATTTGGATGGAGGAGAGGCAGAGGGTGCAGGTTAGGAAGTCCCCCACTAGTCCATCTAGGTGTAAATACATCAGGATTTGGATGGAGGAGAGGCAGAGGGTGCAGGTTAGGAAGTCCCCCACTAGTCCATCTAGGTGTAAATACATCAGGATCAGGATGGAGGAGAGGCAGAGGGTGCAGGTTAGGAAGTCCCCCACTAGTCCATCTAGGTGTAAATACATCAGGATTGGGATGGAGGAGAGGCAGAGGGTGCAGGTTAGGAAGGCAACAGAGTGTTGCAGTCTCCTCAAGCTCATCTTTCCAAAAGGGTGGGCATCGATCTGGGGCTGCGGTGGTGCTGTGCCCTGTGCCACCCTGGGCACCGCTGCTGCTGTTGATGAGTGACTGTGTGACAGATGAGTGACCACAGTCTCCCAGTCCCTCTGCAGGGCTTTGCTATTCTCCCCCCAGCCCTGCAGGAACAGCTCTGACCACACCACACTAGAGAGGGTGAAAAAGACCAGGTTGTTCCCCAGCCTGAGGGGGTAGAAGGAGAGAAACATGGACAAGGTGGATTTCAGGAGGAGAGCACTGATGAGCGAACCCTCAAACCCAAAGTAGAGGGCCACCACCTCCCCAAAATAAGCCCTGATATCTTCCAGCAGCTGCCAATGCTCTCTCTGGCTGAAGGGTTTGAGGCCACACCAGCCAGCCCACCACCTCCCCTGGAGGCTCTGAAGCAGTGGGGCTTCATGTAGGGGGTAGATGCTAGTTAGGACTCTTAAGCGGGACAGTCTGGCCATCACTGGTTCTCCTGGAAGGAGGGGAATCCGCTGGAGCACCTGAATTTCCTCCCCCTCCCCCACTCTCAGCCTGTCTAGGATCCTCTGCACAAGGGTCACACACTCAGCCGATGACAGCATCCCATACACCCCCTCCGTGGGGCGCATCCCCCCCAGGTCCCCCACCTCCCGTGCCTGACCTCCTATAGGGCAGCAAGGCTTGTGTCTGAACAGAAGGTCCTCGTCAGCCTCCAGGAGCAGCCGCTCTGGCGTGGCCCCCACCACCATGATGGCACCCTCGGCCCTGTTCTGGCTGATCACTCTGGCCAAAAGGTCTAGTCCCCCCAGGGGCTCAGGTGTAAGGATCTTCCCCAGGAGCCAGTCCACAGTGTCAGCCTCCACCTCAGGGTGGAACTCCAGCAGAATCAGAGGGGTGATCTCATTAAGGTGCTGCACGGGGAGCATGAAGGCTGCCATGGTGACGTTGGTGAGTTCTTTCCTCCGTGTGTTCCCTCCTCCTAAAAACATGCTGTCCCGGAGGGCGGTCATGGTTCCTTCTTCCTGGTGGTGACAGGGGGTTCTGCGTAGTGTTCGCCAGCCCCCTGCTTCCTCTCTTCTCTTCACAGGGTACAGAGACAGAGCTTTGATGGACAAGATTGTCTCAGTACACAGTGCCACAGGGATGTATGATGACACTAGCTGTAGCTGTGAGAATATCTGAAAGTGGGGCAGCACAGTGCGGTTGCATTGTGACATCAGCATAATGTCATAGAAGAATGGTTGTTACTAGTTAGCACAGCCACAAAGTAGAAAATTAGTTTTTTGGTCTTAATTTAAGGTTAAGGTTAGGCATAAGGTTAGCAATGTGGTTAGGGATAAGGTTAGGTTATAAATTATAGAAATAGGTGTGGTTTAGCCATAATTTTGACTTTGTAGCTGTAGTAACTAGTGACAAACTGGAAGAATGTCCTGTTTTCTCATACACTGAGCTGTAATGAAATTAGCATTCATCTAATTCTGGGCACTGAGGTGATGGCATTGAGACTGCTGGAAAATATTTTGCATATATTTTGCAAATATTTTTATAACACTTTTTTTTTTGTAAGTCTACACCCTCCTTGGATATCTTCACATTTTATTGTGTTACAAAGTGGGATTTAAATGGATTTATTGTGGGGGTTTTTGTCAACAATCTACACAAAATACTCTGTTATGTCAAAGTGGAAGAAAATGTAAAAAATACTAAATATAACACTAATATACCTTGATTAGGTAAGTATTCAACCCTCTGATTCAATACATGTTAGAAACACCTTTGGCAGTGATTACAGATGTAAGTCTTCTTGGGTAAGTCTCATAAAAACTTGTGCAATATTGGCCCATTATTCTTTAAAAAATTATTCAAGCTCTGTCAAGGTGTAGTCTTAGATTTTCAAGCAGTCACGACTCCCGCCGAAGTCGGCTCCTCTCCTTGTTCGGGCGGTGTTCGGCGATCGGTATCACTGGTCTTCTAGCCATCGCCACTCCACTGTTCGTTGTTCCATTTGTTTTGTCTTGTTTCCCCGCACACCTGGTTTACATTCCCTAATCACACTACATACAGTATATATTCCCTCTGTTCCTCCCCCCATGTTTTTGTGTGGAATTGTTATTTGTTACGTGTTTTTGTGTGACGCGCCATACTGGTGTTTCCCGGGTACCGTATTTCACCCGTAGTATGTTCATTGTTAAACTCTTTACCTTCATTGAGAGTTGGTTGGAGGTTTGTTTGAGCAGTTGCGTCCAGCTGTTTGCTTCTGCGCCTGATCACAACTCTCTGCTCTCCTGCACCTGACTTCTACACCAGTAGCGCACAACCTTGACAAGCAGATTTAAGTCAAAACTGTAACTTGGCCGCTCAGGAACATTGACTGTTTTCTTGGTAAGCAACTCCAGTGTAGATTTGGCTTTATGTTGTTGTCACGTTCTTTCAAAATCGAACCCAGAAGCAGACCAGGACAAGGAGAGTAGGAAGAAGGTGAGTATTTATTTACAAGTGAATGTGAATGGGTAGATATATCCAGGTGGCGTAGCGGGCAGCGGTGGTGAGTTGATGGGAGTAAATAGGTGGATCCAATGGGGTAGCGGAATCCTCCGACGACCAGGCGGGAATGGGGTAAATGATCCGGGTGAGTAACTGAAGACAGAACAAACGGAGGTAAGTTTAAGGCAAGTAATACGTAAAAAACAACAAAACAAATTATATCCAACTTGAGGCTGATACTATGGCACAAAATACTGTTCATGGCTAACGATCCGGCAGGGAATGGATGTCAGGTCAGAGCTTTTGAAGGGGAGAGGTGATGATCAGGACAGGTGTGCAGATTACTGATGGGATACAGGTGCGGGTGAACATCGATCTCCCAACAAGCTAATTCGCCCGGCAACCAGACAGGATGCGTTCCAGGACACCGGAAACACACTCCAGGACAGAAACACAGGCAAACACAGACTCAGGAAGCGGGATTCGTGACAGTTGTAAGTTATTGTCCTGCTGAAAGGTCAATTGCTGTGGTTTTCCTCTAGGATTTTGGCTGTGATTAGCTCCATCCAAATTATTTTCATCCTGAAAAACACCCCAGTCTTTGTAAAGCATTTTTATTTTTTTTATTTAACTAGGCAAGTCGGTTAAGAACAAATTCTTATTTACAATGACAGCCTAAAGGGGAACAGGGGTTAACTGCTTTGTTCAGGGGCAGAACAACAGATGTTTACCTTGTCAGCTCAGGGATTCAATCCAGCAACCTTTCGGTTACTGGCCCAACACTAGGCTACCCACTAGGCTACCCTCATACCATGATGCAGCCACCACCATGCTTGAAAATAAGAAGGCAGCTATTCAGTGATGTGTTGTGTTGGATTTGCCCCAAACACAAGGCTTTGCATTTAAGCCAAAAAGACTATTCCTTTGCCATGTTTTTTTCTTTTCAGTGTTACTTTACTGCCTTGTTGCATACACATGCATGTTAAAAACAAAAACATATTTATATTTGTATTCTTCTTATCACTCTGTGATGTAAGTCATTATTGTGGAGTCACTACTATGTTGCTGATCCATCCTCAGTTTTCCCGCGTCACAGCCATTGAACTGTGTTGCCCAATGGCCTCATGGTGACATCCCTAAGCAGTTTCCTTCCTTTCCTGCAGCTCAGTTCAGAAGGACGACTGCGTCTTTGATGTGTCTGGGTGGTTTAATGCTTCATCCACAGTATAATTATTAACTTGACCACGCTTAAAGATAGTCTTGCAATTTTCCACCATAATATGTTATAATACTGTTATTGCATCAAATGGTTGTTTAAATGCAACAGAATAGAATATTCTTAACTATTGTGTGTGTGTTCTTCTGAGGATGGACCTCTGAGAGATAACACTGACAGGAGATTTACAATGTCTTTTGGGTGATAAAACCTAAAGAGCGTTCCAGATTATGAGTTAATGTTTCTGTTCTTTACCGTACCAGGGAGAGATGGTTTCAGTTTGAAGTCGGAGGGACAGACACTGGTTTCTATACAATGAAAACTGTTGACACAGCAGATACTGTCTGCTACGTATTATAGGTATCTTTCATACAGATCTTAACCTTGTGACCCATTGTTGTTCGTCATGTAGGTTGAAAGGGGTGTATCTTGGCTATAAAAACCTTTGTACTTTTGTCTCGGGGCTCTCAACGAATCATCTGAGTGTGAATCGTCGACCAACCATGACCAGCCATCATTATCGTAGAGCACTCAATCGATTCACTTTGTATGTGTGCGTTGTCCATATAACTTACTATGTGATTTGTTAAGGCACTGTGGTTTTCATACTCTCATAATCAAAACATACAATATCATTAATTTACTAACCTGAAAATGAGTGGTCAATTCCTCTTCAAAAAGTAAAAAATAGTTGATCCAATTAACCGTAATAAGTAGGCCTAATGAATTAGCACAGCAAGGAGGCTCTGTGGGTAGATTCAGACATGTGATACCATCTTTTACCAGAAGATGGTGATATCACCCTTACAAATCAGAGAAAGCATTTCCTATACAGTACAGTAGTTCCACAAAGTCACTACAAGGGTAATATGAATAGGGTGTTGCTGACGACTGAAAATAACTTGTGACTCATCCAGCTATGAGTCACTAATATCCTACTTAGTGATAGAACACTGCTACCTGTGATGTGCACCAGTTAACTCCAAGAAAAAAGACCATCTCAACAAACCTGCTAACTGATTTGTTTATCTATTTCTGAAATAGCATTGAAATATGAGTCCCTCTCTGACTCATAGGCTTGTATACAAAGCCTGCAGTGTAGTGTTTATTATGCAATTGATACAGTTGAGTCTAACAAAAGCCATTGGAGCAATGCCAAGCCTGACACAGTGTTCCAGCATTTCTTGGAAACCCATTGGCTGAATTTTGTAATTTCTTCCAGGAAAATGAATATGCATGCCTCCAGCCAGAAAACAGCAGAGAAAACAGGGAGTGGGGAAGGAAGAGGGTGAAAGAGAGGAGGGTAAGATGCAGGAGTGAAAGAGAGACAGTACGGTCCATTCATTCCAGTTTCAATCTCCCAGTGTTCGTCAATATGAGGAGCAGTCTGTGTGGGCTCAGGCAGAGTGTAGCTGTGACAGCTCTGACATCACCACCCCTTCAAATACCCTGAGATGAGATGGGGCCCAACAAATTGCCAGCAGAGACAAGCCTATAGGATGACTCACTCACCTCACCCCATCATACAGAGGCCACCAGGAAGCTCACAGGTAGCTCTGCCTGTCTGCCAGATAGATGTGTACAAGTTTTCTTCCACGGAACAGATATGCACCGATGAATACTTCATGACCACTAAAAGCCTGTTTTCTCCTTTCAATATAATGTAACTGACATCTACGAGATCCTTTGAGGTGGATGAAAAGAAGAATGGTTGTTGAGGGAATAAATAACTTTTTTGCGTAGGTAATGAATGAGGCCATGGTTTATGTTTAGGAAACAGTTTAGTGCATTTGCATCTCAAAGAAGAAAATATTCTGTAAAACTTGAAATGTAAATTCATGGAAGCACAAATATTTGACGTTACTTCCAGGAAGGCAGACCGTTTTGGTTCTACACACCACGATAAGGTATATAACATCTGTTTACAGGAGATTCTGACTTGCCTGTTCTGCCATCTGAATAAATGAATTGAAATGAATAAACCAACATTGGAAGAGGTTCCATGGTGTAATAACAACCGACAGTCCTCAAATGGCCCAACTATGGTATGCCATTGTCCTCACTATTACCCCCCCCCCCCCCCCCCTAAAAAATGCAATTGTCTAATTCAATAACACAACATTACAAGGGTCAACAACAAAGACAAGGTTGTCACAATTGGATGATGAATAGTTGGACTCTAGCCTGATCCCACAAGCTTGCATGAGGGTCGTTCCACCTGAAAAAGCCCAAGAAAGAGGATTTCAACACCCACCATCTCAGATTGTTCTGAAATTGTTTCTGTTGTTAGAAACAGATAATGTTGCACCATTTCTGCAACATTATTTTGTTGAAATATAATTGAATCTCTAAAAGATTTACCTAATTAATTGCACCCAAATTTGCCAATTTCAATTATAGGATTCATATATTATTTAATAAATATAGTACCTAACATCCGATTCTAACAATGAGTTAGACTTGAGTAATTAAAGAAATGGTCAAAAAGCACCCACGGACCCCCACATCCCACGGTCCCCCATCCCACGGTCCCCCACATCCCACGGCCCCCCACATTCCACGGACCCCCACATCCCACGGCCCCCACATCCCAAGGACCCCCCACATCCCACGGTCCCCCCACATCTCACGGACCCCCACATCCCACGGTCCCCCCACATCCCAAGGACCCCCACATCCCACGGTCCCCCCACATCTCACGGATCCCCCACATCCCAAGGTCCCCCACATCCCACGGTCCCCCACATCCCACGGACCCCCCACATCCCACGGACCCCCACATCCCACGGCCCCCCACATCCCACGGACCCCCATCCCACGGCCCCCACATCCCAAGGACCCCCACATCCCACGGTCCCCCACATCTCACGGATCCCCCACATCCCACGGCCCCCACATCCCAAGGACCCCCCACATCCCACGGACCCCCACATCCCACGGCCCCCACATCCCAAGGACCCCCACATCCCACGGTCCCCCACATCTCACGGATCCCCCACATCCCAAGGACCCCCCACATCCTACGGACCCCCCACATCCCACGCCAACAATTAATAAAAATATTTACTTCTAAGATTCTATTTCTTTCTAAGATTTTACTGAGTTAAAGTTAACCTGAGTTAAAAGTAGGGGCATGGATCAGAAAACCAGTCAGTATCTGGTGTGCCCACCATTTACCTCACACAGGCCGACATGTCTCCTTCTCATAGAGTTGATCAAGCTGTTGATTGTGGCCTGTGGAATGTTGTCCCACTCCTCTTCAATGGTTGTGCGAAGTTGCTGGATATTGGCGGGAACTGGAACAAGCTGTCGTATTCGTCAATCGTGAGCATTCCAAACATGCTCAATTGATGACATGTCTGGTAAGTATGCAGGCCATGGAAGACATAAGGTGATGGCGGGGATGAATGGCACGACAAACCGCTCACCCACACAACACCATACAGGTGGTCTGCTGTTTTGAGGCCGATTGAATGTACTGCCAAATACTCTAAAATGACGTTGGAAGCCGGCTTATGGTAGAGATATGAACTTTAAATTATCTAGCAACAGCTCTGGTGGACAATCCTGCAACCAGCATCCCAATTGCACACTCCCTCAAAACTTGAGACATCTGTGGCAATGTGTTGTGAGACAAAACTGCACATTTTAGAGTGGCCTTTTATTGTCCCCAGCACAAGGTGCACCTGTGTAATGATCGTGCTGTTTAATCAGCTTCTTGATATGCCACACCTGTCAGGTGGATGGATTATCTTGGCAAAGGGGAAATGCTCACTAACAGGGATGTAACCAAACTTGTGCGCAACATATGAGAGAAATAAGCTTTTTGTGCGTATGGACATTTCTGGGATCTTTTATTTCAGCTCATGAAACCAACACTGTAGATGTTGCGTTTATATTTTTGTTCAGTGTAGTATGTTCAGAGAAATTTGTCTTTGAAGTTGTTGGGTTTATGCCCCATCTAATATCCTGATATTACCTGGTTCTGACCACTAGATGGTGGGGAAAACAGGGGGACACACCAAATTTACCTAGAGTACATTACAAAGGATGAAGAAACAAAACTCTGAGCCACAGCTCCATACTACTTGTCAACCATAGAGAACTGACACTATATACTTGTCAAAAGAGTTTAGTCCAAATTGGCTGTTAGGTACTATAATTATTGATTATATGAATCCTATATATTAAAATTGCCAATTTGGGTGCAATCAATCAGCTTAATTCCTCAGAGATCAAATGATATTTTATCAAAATAATGCTTACAGAATGCTTATCTTATCTGCTTCTTACTATAGAAATGATTTCAGAACAATCTGAGATGGTGGGTGTCATGGCTTGCTAAAATGACATGGAACGACCCATGACTGGTTCGCTACAGTGGTAAATCAGTCTGGTGTATACCAAGCTAGTTAGACAACACCAGCTGGGAATATTTTCTCTGTGGTTATTCAACACCAGTATGCATTATTGTACACTTCCACAATAAATCCTTTATCAATTGTCAAAGTAGTGAGGCCCAGCTCAAGCTATTGTCCCCGTGTCACAATAACTCTGATGACAGTAGATGACAGTTCCCATCACTGACCAATCCGAATGTGTTATTAGCCTTGGCGGCTGGCTCTGGCATGGGGTTTGTTCAGAGGATCAGGGGCTGAAGTAACTTTGGGTTAAGCTCTTACAGCCAACTGTTCAAAGCCTTTTTTCACTGTTCTTCCTCTGTACTGCCATTACTCTATTTATGGAGTTAGTGGAAAGACTGTACTTGCAGTACTTTTACTTGAGAAAGCCTTTGAATCTTTTTCTGGAACACCAACAGACATTACATAAACCTCAACATCACATCATGGGCAAAACATTAGTCCAACAAGGAGTTTCCATCACTGAAGCTGTGAATAACCAGTTTAGTTTTCAGGGGGAAATATATGTTAGACATGCAGATACTTGTATTGGCTGCAGTGGACACAGCTGACATACTGTAGTTTCAGCGTGAAAGTCACTGTTTTCCGTTACAGCTACACCATGGATGTGAACTGAAGTCAATGCTGGAACACATGAATGAATCTCGAAAGGGTTTGTCTGAAAACGTAGGCTAAAGTGAAGCCCTATAAATAAAAATGATGGAGCAGTTTCAGATGAGTTTCCTTGTCTCTGTTTTTAATTTACATTTTTGTAATTAATAATTGCGATGTATTTTCACTCTACCTTATCTAAATGCATATTACATGCTTTTATATCTCTCTCTTTTCTTCATTACATTATCTCGATAATCTGCCCAGCAACAGAGTAAGGAACAGGAAACCACGTACAGTCTATTGAATAGGCTGTAACAAAGTGCTTCTCTACATACCTCTATTAGTGCTCTCTGGGATTTGTACATTCCTTCTCATTTTAACTCCCCCTCCTCCTCCTAAGTATGTCCTAAAAGCTACTTGTACTCAGAAGTTCTGCAAATGGGGGACATGTGCTGTTTAGGACATGACAAACTGAGGACAATAGGACCATGTGAGTCTAATGGGTTCACTCCCAGTAATGCAATTAACCAATAATCACAAATCAGTCAATTCTGCTAACTAACTCTGAAAATGAATTGGTGTAATTACAGTGATAGAAAGACTCCTCTCTATCTGAGAGAGGGAGGCTGCTAGATCCAAACATGTTACATCGGAGGGTGTTACAAAGTGTACTTAGTTGTCTCTGGCAACGGAAGTGAGTATGATGGAGGAAGTCCTCTCTGATAACAACCGTAACCTAGCTCCTTTATTTGAGTGGATTCACTCTGACACTACAGCACTAATCTGGATAGTACAACATGTTTCAACTTCAAATGAATGAGAGGGAGGCGGTTATCTGAGGATGATGCAACAACTATTTCAAATGTAGACCAACTGATATTGATTAACAGGTCATTTAGCGGTTTCGCAGTACACAGAGTTACACTGAGCCAGGCTGTGCTGATATGGTCATGTTAGCAGTGGGAAAAAGGAGAGTTTTGTTTTAGCTTTGGTAGTGTGGTGGAATCAGTATTGGAACTGGTCATTAGCTCAGCAATATTGGTGGAAGAGCAGAGGTGACATGAGTAGAGGAACATTCCAGAATGTTTCGAGCATGGCATACTGGAAGAGTCTGGAGCTGTGAAAGTATAAATAGAGTAATGACAGGGTGGCTCTTGCATGCACACTTGGAAAATAATCTGTTTGACATGGCTCAGGGCCTTGCGGTGTTTTAGGCCTACATGTGTCATGTCTAAGTGATGTCAACTACAGGAGGGATTAGCAAACCAAAAAAGTATGTCTATCAGCCTCACACCAAAACATCTGTGACCATATTTGTCTTAACATGTATACTGCAAATGCATTTTTTTGTCTTCTTTAGACACATATCACTGTATCTGACATAAAAAATGTGTAAAACCATAGATATGCTGAACAATCCCAAGCCTTTCCCCTCTGCAGCCAGCAGTGAAATTAGTGTTCAGGACACTGTGCCACTGGTATGCTGGCAGGCACAAGGCGGAAACTAGGCCATCTATATCTGTCCTTGAGGCTGATTCTGAATGTATTATGTAAGGGCACAGCATGGGTTACATAACCCTAGTCATGCACTCACTCTCTACCCCCACCCCTCGGTGCTATAGATTGTTCAACAACACCAACCCAACAGTAAGAATAATACAACTAAGACCCCCCCCCACACACAACTCCCTCCGTCACAAGCTCTGAGGATTTATATCTTATTTCATGACAACTTAACAATGCGTTTGACTTCATGACATATGTCATAGTAGAGTAGTTGCACAACAAATATAAATACATTCAGTTCCTTGTCAATTTGTATTTCAATAGAGTGGAAGAAGGCAATAACATCTTGTATTGCCTAATAAGCTATATTCCATATGCTTTTATGCTCTTTGAAACCAATACAAGTGTTTATCAGAGTCTATGTTCAAAGAAAAAAGGCTGACTTTCAATGAGCACTGCCTCTTACAATTGCACACTAGACAGCTGTCACCTCCGCTCTGCAGCTAGCCAGGATTGTAGGTCAAAGTGTGCCCATTGAACAACACATGGATTGGTGACACATTGAGTCACATAATGGCATTAGGTGACAAGGTCATTACCTCCCAGTTACAGGAAATAATGCAGATTGCGCTCCTTCCTGGAGCCGACCTGGCACTGAGCTAGAGAACTGCTTACGGAGCTCAACCTAAAATAAGAACGGCCAGACATGGCTTTCATACTCTGTCTGCATCTGCATCATTAACATTTGTGCTTTTCAACATATTGTGAAGAAAATAACTTTAGGCTGAAAGTATTTTTCAGGTTTATTGATCTGATCTGGATGTGAAAACTTGATTTTCCATTTGTTACCCGCCCGTTTTATGATTATTTCATCACATCCCCTCCTCTCTGCAACCAGCAGTGGTTGCTGTGGCAACTGTGTGACGTATTTTAGAATCCAGGAATAGAAGCATGTGGAAGGAAGGGCTCTGAGGTCTTGTGTTCCTCGTCACAATGCTCTGTTTTTCTCATGTTTTTCTGATGTGTGTGTCAGAGGTTAATACTGAAACGCATACGGTTTTGCCTCAAAGCAAAATGTTAACACAGAGTAAGTTCTGTGTGTTCATTTAGTGTTCATTGTGAGTTAGTGCATGTGCTTTGGATGTAGTAGATGGAGAGTGATAGACATACAGTATAGAGTTAAAGGGGCAATCTGCAGTTTAAACTATAACAACGCTGCTGCTGTTCTGGTAAACAGCTGAGGGATGGGGTTGGGGAAATTGAACTCACTCTCAAATTCATAGACAAAGCTATGGATGCAAGGACTGACCATCCATGATGTCACAATGATAGTTTTAACCATGTTTCGAGGCTATACAGTGTTTGTTTACAATTGCGTTGTGTACAAACAATGGAGTAAAATAAGCTTGTAATTTGGGTTCTAGTGAGTTATGGCAGTTAAAATATGCTCATAAGGCGTTTATAAGAATCAACAGGTTTATATAATTAATTTGTCAAAAAATGTATGTAGCAATTGCATATTGCCCCTTTAAGGGGGGGGGGGGGGGGGGGCTTAGTCCCACTGTTACGAAACAGACCCCCAAGTTAAACAAAATGAGTCGTGTTCTATTTTTAGGAGCCGCAGTACATCTCATATGCTTATGATTATGAAGCAGTGGATGTGGCTGTGTGTATAGATGATTCCATAAGAGTTGAATGTGTTTCTGTGTGGAACTCTCAGAGGAGCACTTTAAAAAATTATATATTTCACCTTTATTTAACCAGGTAGGCCCGTTGACAACAATTTCTCATTTACAACTGCGACCTGGCCAAGATAGAGGAAAACAGTGCGACACAAACAACAACACAGCTACACATGGGATAAACATACGCACAGTCAATAACACAATAGAAAAAGTCTATATATAGTTTGTGCAAATGGCGTGAGGAGGTAAGGCAATAAATAGGCCATAGTAGCGAAGTAATTACAATTTAGCAAATTAAACACTGGAGTGATAGATATGCAGATGATGATGTGCAAGTAGAAATACTGGTGTGCAAAAGAGCAAAAAAAGTAAATAAAAACAATATGGGGATGAGGTAGGTAGATTGGATGGGCTATTTACAGATGGGCTGTGTACAGCTGCAACGATCGGTAAGCTGCTTAGATAGCTGATGCTTAAAGTTAGTGAGGGAAAAATAAGTCTCCAACTTCAGGGATTTTTGCAATTCGTTCCATTCATTGATTCAGAGCTTGAAGTTAATTCTCAATTCAGGAAAACTAAATGTTGCAAGATTGTGGAATAATTCTATATAGAATTTAAATAGCATTTTACAGCACAGTACACATGTGACTCTGTATGGAGGGGATAGTGGAGGGATAGATGGTACTGAGCCTATAAAGGAGGGTCAAATGGGGACATGACAGTTTTATTTCAGGTTGGGGTGTCTTCAATAGCAATAACTGATATGCTGTAGTTTTACTAGAAACTACAGCATGGTGTTGAGCATTCCTAACTGTAGCATGTCAATGAGTGCAGGGCAGATAAGTAGTGCAACATGTCAATGTGTTACAGCCCATTATCTAAACTGAGACACAATAACCTCAGCTTCTGGAATGAGGCTGTGATATGATCTGAGACAGGCCAACAGGGTTGAAAGAGTTTGACGAGAGATAGCGAGTGCGAGGGGGGAAAAAGGCTCAACAAAAGAAAGAAAGAAAGAAAGAAAGAAAGAAAGAAAGAAAGAAAGAAGAGAGAAACTTTGACAAGGTGTGGTCGAGGTGTGCAGGAAGTGTGGTGAAATCTTTTCCTGCAGTAATCCAGTCTCATAGACTAGACGTAGCATTTTTTAAACATTTTATTTATTTATTTCACCTTTATTTAACCAGGTAGGCTAGCTGAGAACAAGTTCTCATTTACAACTGCGACCTGGCCAAGATAAAGCATAGCAGTGTGAACAGACAGCAACACAGAGTTACACATGGAGTAAACAATAAAAAAGTCAAAGTCAATAACACAGTAGAAGAAAAAAAAAAAGAAAAAAAAGAGTCTATATACAATGTGTGCAAAAGGCATGAGGAGGTAGGCGAATAATTACAATTTTGCAGATTAACACTGGAGTGATAAATTATCAGATGGTCATGTGCAGGTAGAGATACTGGTGTGCAAAAGAGCAGAAAAGTAAATAAATAAAAACAGTATGGGGATGAGGTAGGTAAATTGGGTGGGCTATTTACCGATGGACTATGTACAGCTGCAGCGATCGGTTAGCTGCTCAGATAGCAGATCTTTAAAGTTGGCGAGGGAGATAAAAGTCTCCAACTTCAACGATTTTTGCAATTCATTCCAGTCACAGGCAGCAGAGAACTGAAAGGAAAGGCGGCCAAATGAGGTGTTGGCTTTAGGGATGATCAGTGAACATAGTAAATGTAATTCTGGTATTAGTATGACATGTTACGTTTGAAATGGTTATATAAGACAGATGGTTAAGGCTAAGGTGGTTGGTTGTAGTGGATGAGTGGGCTTACAATACGAACATCTAGGTTTTGAGTTCAAACCTCATCACGGACAACTATAGCATTTTAGCTAATTAGCAACTTTCATTTACTTACTACTTTTTAGCTACTTTGCAACTACTTAACATGTTAGCTAACCCTTCCCCTAACCCTAACCTTAACCCTTTTAGCTAATCCTTCCCCTAACCCTGACCTTAACCTTTTTAGCCAACCCTTCCCCTAACCCTAACCTTAACCCTTTTAGCTAATCCTTCCCCTAACCCTAACCCTAACCTTACCCCTTTAACCTAACTCCTAAAATGAACCCTAACCCCTAACCAAGGTAATATTAGCCAGCTAGCTAACGTTAGCCACCTAACTAGAATTCCTAACATATTGTAAATTCTGCAAATTCGTAACATATTGTACGATTTGTTAATTCATAACATATAATACAAATTGTAATTCGTAACATATCATACGAAATGGGTGGTGGGTAACCACAAATTAATACATACCATACCAAACGTAGAATATCATACTAAATGGAGTCTCTCGAATTTACATACAGAATAATATGAAATGCTCTGAGACCAGGTTGCAGCAATCATTCATGTGTGTCAATAGAACAGAATGTACAGTACATTATAGTATAGAGATCATGGCCTTTGTTTTCCTCAGTGGACTCCTCATGTTGGTATTTTAGGCACGATCCCAGTGTGTCCCAGAGGACGTTACACAACATCCCTGTACCACCATCTTTCACTAAAACCTCCCTGTCCTCTCCCAGTGGTCAATTCTGTCATTCAGTCTTGCTGGGATAAAAACAGCCTAACTGTGAGTCCCTCTGTGCCACTGTGTACCACCCACTTGGCAGGCAGGACAGAGATATTTATATGTATAGAGATCACTGTATGATGTGAGTGTGTAATGCCTCAAGTGAGTGTGTATTTCAGGCAAATAAGGCAAAAAAGCAAGCTTTGTTACACTGTAGTTACAGTTACATCAAAGTGTTCCTTTAACTCAATTGAAGACACTGATATTGACTACCATTATATGAATTGGAGTATGACCTGTTCAATTACGTCTGTGAATACATGCATGCATCCCAGCTATCTCCCACCTACCCCACCCCAGCTTGCAGTAAGATAGATAGATATACTAGCCCCTGGCCCCATGATGTTTGATCTCCTTTGGCCTGTGATAGCCATGGCAAACACAGTGAGGAGGACAGGGACCTCACCATGTACATTGAGTTCTGTACAGAAGAACGCTGGAGAAAATGGGTTATCCAACTAATCTCTGACCCCATACAGGGTTGGGTAGGTTACTTTCTAAATGTAATCTGTTACAGTTACTAGTTACCTGTCCAAAGTAACATAACTTTTGGAATACCCAAACTCAGTAACGTAATCTGATTACATTCAGTTACTTTTAGATTACTTTCCCCTTAAGAGGCATTAGAAGAAGACACAAATGTAAGTTACCAATTGAACAACTTCTATTGCAGGAAAAATCAATGTTAAAGATTACATTGCTGGCCATACATGGATGTTACATTTTTTAACCCATTTCTTTCTACTACATATAATAATACGATTAGAATTATATCTTTACATTACTATAAATCATTTATATGTCCAAAATGGATGTAGCAACTACAGATTTCCCCTTTAAGTCTATCAAAAGTGTGCTAGTTTGAGTATGGGTCCATTAGGCCTATGGATTTTTGTTATCTGCATGAATTAGATTGCGCAATAAATGCCCCACTTTTATTCCATAGGCTGTTGCAAGAGTGCATTTTTCATTGACTGTCAACTGATTTCAAAAACAATGATTGATTTGCAACTTAAACTTCTTGAAGAGGGCCTCAGACTACCGCCACTAAAGAGGGATTCACGTGATCTTTTGTTTATCTATATCTTGCATCCAACACAGTTGATAAATTCTGCAACCAAGACCCACGCAAACAGCAAGCACTCACGAGGCTCTGTTGAAGGGATTGTTGAAGGGGAGAGGACCAAGGCAGGCACTGTGCCAGTTGAGGTGGGTGCGTAGTGGTTGCATAGTTAGTGGAGAGGGCCGAAGGAATGCCTGTGGTCATACCAAATGGACAGCGAGGGTGATAATTGGGAAATGACATCACTAGCGCCTTGCAGTGCCTGGCTATTGTAGGCCTAGCGGTCAATGGACATAACACTGTATAAACAGATGAACATCAAAAGTACATGATGAGTCACTATTCATTTAATCATTGTAATTCATTTCATCCTGTTTTGCCTAAGAACAGATGTTAATGTTTTGTATGCTCTGTGTATAATACTCAATGAACTGGTTGCTGACCTCATAATATATCATGACACCTGCTCTCTCCATGATATAGACTGACCAGGTGAATTAAGGTGAAGGCTATGATCTCTTATTGATGTCACTTGTTAACCCCACTTTAATCAGTGTAGATGAAGGGGAGGAGACAGGTTAAAGAAGGATTTTTACACCTTGAGACAATTGAGACATGGTTTGTGTATGTGTGCCATTCAGAGGGTGAATGGGCAAGATAAAATATTGAAGTGCCTTTGAACGGGGTATGGTACTTGGTTCCAGGCACACCGGTTTGTCAAGAACTGCAACGCTGCTAGATTTTTCATGCTCAACTGTTTTCCTGTGTGTTTCAAGAATGTTCCACCACCCAAATGACATCTGAGACTATTTGACACAACTATGGGAAGCATTCGAGTCAACATGGGCCAGCATCCCTGCGGAACACTTTCCACACCTTCTATACTCCTTGCCCGATGAATTTGAGGTTGTTCTGAGGGCAAAAGAGAGGCGTGCAACTAAATACTAAGAAGATTGTCCTGATGTTTGGTATACTCTGTGTATGTGTGTAGTTTAACCAATTTAGATTTGAAAACTTTTGTCTATCTATTTCCAGAAAAAAATAACATGGTTTAAAAATGTATTAATCCTCTAGGAACTAGACTGACATGGAGGAAAGAAGTTCATAAAGTCTCAAGCTGTTGCCTGCCTGTAGTCTGGATTTGAAACTAATTCAAGGAGAGACTTTTTTAAACCAAGGATGTATTGTCATAAGATGCTTGGTGGTCATTGGACTGATGCATACAGTATGTTCCACTCTAAAAGCTGACTGCTGAATTCTGCTGTTTTCATGGAGCATTTCATAAGAAGCCATATGGAAAACAGAGAGTATTTCCCTGCACTATATCCCTCCAGACATCTACAGTTTTTTGTATTTTTAGGAACGTCTCCTT